>NC_061800.1:45098283-45125783 GCF_021462225.1 Girardinichthys multiradiatus
AAACCCAAGAAAAGCTGAATTTGTCTGCAGTGCACATCTTACAAACATTGTGTTTTGTGAAATCCTAAACTTCATCACCCAGCAGTGTTTTTGTTGTCAGTATATCATATTAAAAACCCACCGCTGGATGTTTTTTTTAGCTCAGTGTCAACAAGGAGACCCAAGGTGCTGATCCTTCTGGGAAAATCTTCAGGGATTTATCGAGCAGATGTTCCAGAGGAAAACTGGGGTGCTTTCAAGAAGTTTTCAAACAGATTAAATAAGGGTGGGAATGGGAATAAGGCACACGAAAACCCAAAGCCACAACTGTTGTTCAGGAGTTTTGTTATGATGATGTCATATAAAGGTTTTTAAAAGATCTACATAATGTTATTTTAATCTGTTACAGTGTGGATCATTACTTTTAACTTTTTAATTTCCTGCTTTATGACTCATTGTTTATTTGTCCTGTTGGGGTTAAAGAAGGACCCTAGTGCAGAAACAGACTGTGGCAAACAGAGTTCTTTATTGATGAACGATGGAGAACCTACTGGGGGCAATGGCAGGGAGAGCAGGTCATGGACCACAGGCAGAATAACAGAAAGTCTAACGGAAAAATCCAGCAATGAGCAATGAAAAACCAGGAGCATGGAAAATGACGCGTGCAGATGAGTTAATCAGGGAATAGGGAACAGCTGTGGCAGAAGGAAGGCAGGGAGGCTGAGGGAAAGAGACTAATCAACACAAAGGGAGCTGAACTAAGGCGCAAAGAAACTACTAACTAAGGGAACAAGACTAAGACTGATCTATGACAAATAAATCCAAATGTACAAAGATTAAAACCCAAGAATGAAGAAAGAAACTAAACACAAAGGAATGAACTAATATGAAAACATGATAACAATAATGAAAACAGAGGAATTAACTAAAAATGACAAGATCTACTGAACATAAATAAACCTCAAGGAAATGACCAAAACACAAACAGAAATGAAAACCAAAACCCAAACACCCAAGGATCGTAATATTATTTGATTGCTTCTTTAGTTTGTTTTTAGAAATATTTCCAGAATATTTATAGATTTATTTTTGCATTATCTAGTTATAGATTGCCTGACATATTTCCAGTTGAATGTTTAGTTAAAAATTTTTTTTTATCCTGGTTATTTTTATAGAAGCGCAGTGAGGAGTGATTCAGGATACATTTCATTGTATATTTGTATGACAGGTCATATTGCAAATACACTCTTGAATGCCTGAAACATATTTTAGGTCCAAATAACATTTATTTCTGATAGCAATGCAAAAAAACAATAATCACATTTATTCCATCACTGGATCTAAGACGTCAACAGAAGGACTTTATGTTTGATGCTTAAGTTGAACCATGTTAGAATCTAGGTATTTCTTACCCTGTTAGGGCTCTGATATTCAGTACAACTAATACCATCAAAAGACTAACTAACATGAGTTCACCTTTTGTAATGAGTGACATAAAATATTGAACTTTTTAACGATATTCTAACGTTTTTAGATGTACCTGTAGACCTAACAGCATCTGAAAGGCTGTGGCAGAGACAGGAATGCTGGACTCATACTGTCTGTAAATCATTTTTGGAAACCAGCGCAATGATAATGCTGAGATGTTGCAGGAAAACAATTTGCTTCAACTTGCTGTCTGGCTGCACAGACTGGAACAATTTTAAATTGTGCAGTGGCACAGTTGTTGTTGGGGTTGCAGTCCCTGTCAGGAGCTGACAATCTGATAGCTCCCAGATAAAATTGTTTTTGAAGATGAGGCGGCTGTTTGGGTAGAATATGATCGGATCGTTGTCTTTCAGTGCTGCTGGAGAACATTGGTGAGGAGCTGGATCCCATCTTGGAGCCTCTTCTGCTCAAACAGACCTTCAAACAGAGCGGGGCATTGTGCATCCGGCTGGGAGACACAACTATCGAATATGCTCCCGATTTCCGCTTCTATATCACCACAAAACTACGCAACCCTCACTTCCTACCTGAGACATCTGTGAAGGTAGGATTCCCTGATTTTAAAATATTTGCTTTTCTATTTTTTGACACAAATAAGACACACCTGACATTCGGTTTGACTTTAAAGTTCTGCTGCAACACATCCACCCAAACATACTCAGTGAGACAGATATGAGCCATAACCATAAAAGCACACTGCAGCATTCCCTGACGGCCGCCGCACATGGGTGCTGTTTGCAGCAGGTGTGAATGCTGAAGTAATGAGCCCTGTGCAACCCTTTATGCTTGCACTAACCTCCGCTTTGACACTCAGACTTCCAGCTTTAGTCCTGCAGGAACCCTGGATGGATGTTCCGCCACAAAACCTTTATCTGACACAGAGGGAGGAATGAAAAATAGATGCTGAAAGGTTCCAATGCAGACCATTGTATTCATCTATATTTAAAATGTCATTTTCATCTTTAACGTGACCAACTATGCAAACAAAAATTCAGTTTTAATATTTTATTATTAAATCATAAACCTCATGTTAACAAGTAGTTTTGGTGACAAAAATACTGATCTGTTCTGTCTGAACATTCAGTTTGAGTGTTAAATTTAACAGCAAACTGTTGTTGCTTAAATTTATTTTTTACTCTTTGTTGGGTGTCTGTTTTTTGATTGCACTAATTAAAAGACAGCTCATTTCTACCCCAATCGCACAGTGAATCATTGCTCCCCACCCTCTATAATCTAAAAAAAGCAATCCAAGAAAAGGAGCATTAAACAAAATTGCATTACAGAGAAAGAGGAGGTTGGAAAGCATCACAGAAGATCACATTTCAAGCATCTATTTGTGAGAGCTCACCTCTTTATGGCCAGCTATTAGATTGATTCAGCTCATTTTTCACAACTGTCTCAATTCCTTTCTTTTCTATTTTTGTCTAAATCTTTTTTTGGGCCACATTATTTTATAGTTTGCGGGTTTCCATTACCACCATTAAACACTCTTTGAAATGCAATAGTTCCAAACATGAGAGCTGAGCCACTGGAAAAACATCTTCTCAGATGCAGCAGGGATGCAGGAAAGTAAAGAAAGAGGATGCATGTGTGAAAAGATTTATCTTAGATCCAAGTTGTTACCACCAGCAGAGAGGTTCTCACTGCATCAATAGAAATGGAATTAAACCCCAGAGAAGCGCACTTATTTAGGTTAGAGAGAAGATATAAGCTTTTAACCTTCAGGTAAGAAGCGCTGCTTCACTTTGAGCTGCAACACCTTTCCACACTTTTCACGAAACAGTGGATGCATAATACTTCTTGAAGTAAAACACCAAACATTGTTCATCACAGATAAAAAAATCATGTCAAGATATGCTTTACAAAAAGATTAATAACCCTTGACCTTGTTTACATCTCATCACGTTACAAGACTGGGATTTTGTGTAATAAACCAATGAAAAGAAGTGCAGCTCAAGTAGAAGGAAAACGATACATGACATCTGAAATATAATATTCCTTTAGTTTAGATCAAAGTATATTCATCTGAATATCTCAGTTTAGGTTCCGGGTAACTAATCATTCACTGGTCCAACACAGAGACATACAACAATGCATACACGCTAAAACATGGATAGAACACACTAAATCAATGCACAAAGGCATGTTTATCACTTCTATATTATCACTCCAAATATCTTCTTCCTAGATATAGTCATGTTTGCATTTTCAGTCACACTTTGGCCAGTTTCCTGCCTCTAGGGACTAACTATATTTTCTCTGAATATGCAGTTGGTCCGAAAACGGCCCATTAGGAGAAGAACTGTCGTTTTAATCTACTTTCTTTTTCCATTTTACAGTTAGGGCTTTTTTTTTTTTTTTTTTTTTCAGCTCTAATGGCCTTTATTATTTTTCCAGAGTATTTTTAGACAGTGAGTAGACAGGAAATGGTGTGGAAAGAGTGGGGTAAGGGAGTGCAGAAAGCGTCAACGGGTATTCAATCCAGCGACAGCCTGCGTCGAGGACTGAGGCCTCCTTACATGGGTCGCACGCTTAACCCCACACCCCACCAGCGCCACGCTGTTTACAGTTAGATTGACAAACTTTGACCATGTTTTGCATCTTAATCAATGTAATGTTTATGTTGAGCACAAAGGCAACTACTCTTTGATTGACGCTCCTTTGGTAATAAAGGTCCACACAGTGCCAAAGGAAATATCACAGACACCATAACACCACCAGCTGTATGAACTGTTGAAACAGGGCAAGATGAATCCAGGCTTTTACGTCATTGAGACCAAATTCTGACTTTAGTATCTGAATTGTGCTGCTGAAATCAAGACCCCTCAGGCCAGGCAATATTTTTCCAGTCTTTTATTATCAGTTTGCTGAGTCTTTTAGAGTTGTGGGCCCATTTTCCTGTTACTAGCTGATTGGAGTGACACTTGGTGTTGTCTTCTGCTTCTGTAACCCATCTGCTTAGGTTCTATGTGTTGAGCCTTTAGAGATGGCAGACCTTGCATGTAAACATTTGTTATTTGAGCTACTATTGCCCATTCATTATTTTAAACCAGTCTGAGTACACTCCTGAATGCATTGTGTTGTTGCCATGTGATTGGCTGATTTGCTGTTTTTTAACAAGCAATTGAACAGAAGTACCTAATAAAGGGGCTGACCAGTGTAGCTGCAGTCTACCATAAATACTAGCTGGAATGTTGGATCGCTTGGCCTTAACCAAAATAATACAATCAGAAAAACTGGTTATCATCAGTCAGTGCATGTTTAATCTCCCACATGTCTAATTTCTACACTGTGTTGGTTCCTAAACTTAGACATATTACTTTGCTTATATTAAGTTTGTCTGATAAACAATTACTCAGCCCAGGAGAAAGAACATATTATTTAAAGTCTACATAAAACTGCAGTCAGATCAGAACCTACTTGTTATGGCCTATAAGAACTGTGGGAAATGGTTTATATCCTGCCTGTGATGTAGGTGACCCTGCTGAACTTCATGATCACCCCTGAGGGCATCCAGGATCAGCTGCTGGGGATTGTGGTGGCTCGGGAAAGGCCGGATCTGGAGGAAGAGAAGCAAGCCCTAATCCTCCAGGGTGCAGAAAACAAAAGGTACTGTTTCCCTCCATGGTGCATGGTCCATGTCCAACCAGCTAAACTGTCCAATGACAGGATTCCCTGAAAACACCAGAGCTAAATTAAACTGTGATTCTTGTCAGGCAACTGAAGGAGATAGAGGATAAAATCTTGGAGATACTCTCATCCTCTAAGGGCAACATTCTGGAGGATGAAACAGCCATTAAGATCCTGTCCTGCTCCAAGGTGTTAGCCAATGAAATCACAGAAAAACAGGCCATAGCTGAGCAGACTGAGCAGAAGATTGACAAGACCCGCATGGGCTACAAACCCATTGCAGTTCATTCTGCCATCCTGTTCTTCTCTATTGCTGACCTGGCAAACATTGAGCCGATGTACCAGTACTCCCTGACCTGGTTTATTAACCTCTTCATTAGTTCCATCGACAGCTCAGAGAAGACCGAAGACCTGGAGCAGAGGTAAGCAGGTCCAACTGATGGGCCAGTGACATCACTTCGGTCTCTCAAATACAAACGCTGCTTTGGTTAAAAAAGCTCGTAATACAGGAGGATGTCTTATAAATTCTGCTTGGTTTGGTTTCTTCTAGAACAAACATGATGATTAAAACTCCCACACATGTTCCTTTCACAGATTGGAGATCCTGAGAGACCATTTTACCTACGCACTGTATGTCAACATTTGCCGCTCCCTGTTTGAGAAGGACAAGCTGCTTTTTTCCTTCTGCCTCAGTGTCAGTCTGCTCATGTACAACAAGCTGGTGGGTGCATGTTCATGTGTGCATATGTCTGTGAGCACAACATCTCTGATGGCTTTTCCTATCATGTTTTCCACTTAGTGATTAGGTAACCAGTCCTTTTATGGACGATATAATCTCATTTAAAGCTCGCATTAAAACATGATCCCCAACATTTTCAATCTTTAAATTCCTCAATCCCAGATTATTCTGGTTCTGCTGAAACTTCCTTGATGTTAATGTTTCAGATGGATGAGGCAGAGTGGCGCTTCCTTCTTACAGGCGGCGTAGGCCTGGACAACCCTCACGTCAATCCCTGCAGCTGGCTTCCGAAGAAGTCTTGGGATGAAATCTGTCGTCTGGATGAGATGGAACGTTTCAAAAACTTCCGTCAGGATTTGGTGGAACTCCTCAGTGACTGGAAACAGGTTTACGACAGCCCGGTGAGTTCCAGCGAGCCGACCGCTTGATCTCAGTTGGGGTTTTGTTGCAGTTTGTCAGTATTCAAGATGCAGTGGTGATGATCTCAGGTGTATGAAAGGAAAACGTTGAAGTCAGCCGTACAGCAAAAAAATATATATTTTATTGGTTACATGCACAGTTAAATACAGTACAGTGTACAATGTCTCTTATCCAGCTGCAGATTTTACTTTTTTTAATTCTTGTTAATAAAAAAACAACAAATGTAGTCAATCCAAATCCATCAGCAGCCCATCATAGCTGTTCTAGACCTGAGAAATACAATGTTTTCATTTTCTGAAAAAAAAAGAAATGACTAAAGCATAACACTGGTTTGTTTATTAAGAAAATTATATAAAGCACAGCATTTCTAAATAAAATTTGTTTACTTTTTATGAGTAGAAAATGAAGTTACATTTTCTTATATTTTAAATGTATTTATTAAATTGTGTTATAATTAAATATTTATTTTATAATTAGTTATGTTCCTTATAAACTCTTAAATGTGCGGGCATTGAACTCTTACAGAATAATGTGGCTGTTGTTAATGTGCAGTGGAATATGTACAGAGTTTGTCCTTTCCAGTAATTATTCTTTTATTTTAGTAAACTAAATATAAGATCCTATTCCATCACCAAGTTTAACTTAAACAAATACAAATACACTTTAGGTGTACTATCTGATATCAGAAATATTGTTGAAAAAATATACAGAACATTTCACAAGCAAACTAATATTATAGAATATCAGATTTTTTTATATTTTTAAATGTATTTAGCTCTGCTAGAGAAAATGAAGGAGGTCATCTTTCTTTGTGGTCCTCTGCAGCTGGAGTGTAACCCTGAAAATAGATCAAAAATGTAATAAATTCCAGTAACAGGATGTAAACATCATAGGTTAATGGATAGATAATTACATAAATCCATAGTGTTTCTAACAAGTCTTTAAAATTACATATGCTCCTCCTAAAGATCAACAGAAATTAAGTTGTATCAATAGATTTCTAATAAATGTACCTATTTTTATACTTTATTTAAAATGTATTTAAAACAAAGTCACAGATATTTACTTTGTTACTTTAAATATTTTTGTTTTATATAATAATAATTTTATGTGTTTACTTTTAAATTTGTCTTTACTTCATTTTTAGTTCTGACTCGTTTCCCTTTTTGTTCTTTTTCTTTTTCACTGTAGAACCTAACAATGCACCAACCTACTGGAAATCATTCAGTTTGTCTTTGATTAGTTATAAAATCAAACTGGTTCTGAAATAGCCCACATTTTGTCAGGATGTAAATGCATCATTTGAAGTCATGTGCTCTCAACATTTTTATTCTGAGTTCAGTAAAGGTCAGATGAAGGTTAGGGACTGATGCTGTGATGCAGACATGGCATAATCTGGTAATGGCTTCATTTTCCTAATGATTTCTAACAACCGGCAGACCTCTAAGAAAAATGGAAATTAGCATTGTTTACTAAAAGGTTCTTTTCCAGTTTCTAGGGTCCAATCTGTACTGTCCACTGTCTGGTTTCGAGTGTCCAATCTCTAGCCTTCCTTTCTCATGTGTTGCAGCGTTCTTTGCTTCCTGTGGGACCACGCTTCACATCCTGTTTCTTTCACCTGATCTCATCAGAGTTGTTCTGATTAGTCTTCAGCTCCTCTGTGTATTAAATTTCTATTTATCAGCCGCTTTCTGTCAAATCTTCTGTTTTCTCACATCTTTGCTGTCTCGTCCTATTCTGGAGTGTTTTGCCTGGTTTGTCTTTCAGTTATTCTGTGACCTGCCTCCTGCTTCCTGGGTGTCAGCTTCACTGTTTCAGCCATATTTATTTTTTACAGTGTTTGTTTTAGTGTATGACTAAATCAAATTGTATCCGTTGTGTTTGATTACTAATTTTTTTACTAAGTTGTTTTTTCATCGTGTTTCTTTTTAAATGGCTGAGTTCAGTCAGAAAAATGAAACATGGTTGAAAAACAGTAGAAGGAGAATGACCTACATGTCTGTTTCAGAGGACATGGTGCTCACAGACAAGTCTTTAAATTACATAGAAGCTGAAATTGAAGTTTTGTCTCATTAAATGTTCTCCGCTTGGTTGTGCCAGTCACATCTATGCAGTTTAGATGGAGGAACAGCTGGTAAATCAATGTGTGGTGCAGACAAACATGTGCACACTAAGTTATCTTTCTGTTGCTTAACATGTGCATGCACACACCCTTTACACACACCAAGTTTGATGTATAATCAACACAATCAGCCACAACACTTCTGTCTAATTAGTTCTAGTTTGTTCCAGTTGTAAAATTCACATTTATTCAATCTGGATGTGAGAGCAGCTGTTCAATCAAACACACACACACACAAGGGGCACACACCCTATCATACACACTAGAACACAACCACACGAGTTTCTATTTCTACCCATATTAGAACTTTGTGTTGACTTCATTTTTGTAACATTTTTGCCTCACCCTAACCCTAAAAATGAGGGTCCACTGCATCGGGGCCGGACCTTGGTCCCCATAAGCCCCATCGGTCTTCAGGTTAGAAAATATACTACAAAAGACCCTAAAAAGGTGACATAAACGAGTACACACACACACACAGATTTGTTTACAGAAATCCTATGAGATTAAAAACAAGTATGTTCTTCTTCACAGACCTGCAGGTACATGGAGTCTTTTCTCACTTCCTTTGCTGTTTCACAATATCATCAAACATATCTTAAGACTAGTAACCCCCCATAAAACCACGTGTACCCTTAATCCCATGGTACACTCCCAATATTTTCAGTTTTCTGCATGTTATACTCTGATTCTTCTGTCTTCTATTTGACATGTAGACATGTTACACTTTTTACTGGTTCTCTCTTCTCCTACAAACTTAAATGTATCTTAATGTGTAAAACAGTCACTTCTGTCACAGACAACATATGTTGGTGACACCCGAAACTGTTGAGACAACCAGCGTAAATGATATTTGTGTTACATTCTCCGCAGCCTTTTGGTGTGAAATGTGTGATATTCAGAGGCATGCTCTAAATATCAGAGATGAGTGTTTTGTGCTGTGAATCTTTGCAGAACCCCCATCAGACTCCCTTCCCAGGCGCGTGGCAGGAGAGGCTGAACCAGTTTCAGAAAATGATGGTGATCCGTTGTCTCAGACCTGACAAGGTCTGTTTTTCTGGTGAACATACAGTTTACACTGTATGGTTCACATTAAGGAACACTGAAGATGTTCTCCACGTTTCCCCGCAGATCGTCCCCATGCTGCAGGAGTTTGTTTCAAGCAGGTTGGGCCAACCCTTCATCGAACCTCCACCCTTCAACCTGAGCACAGCCTTCACAGACAGCAACTGCTGTGCTCCTCTCATCTTCGTCCTGTCCCCCGGCTCAGACCCCATGGCAGCTCTGCTTAAATTCGGAGATGAAAAGGTATGGACACACATGGAAAGGTTGGGTGCTTTGGAGCCTACAACAACATGAGCAACAAACACTGTTTGTATTGAAGGATGGACCTGTTTCCGTTCACCAAAGCTATGAAATGTGTTATTGTTTGATCTCACAGGGCTTTTCTGGTAACAAGCTCACCTCCCTGTCTTTGGGCCAAGGACAGGGTCCTATAGCCATGAAAATGATTCAGACAGGCATTAATGAGGGCACATGGGTGGTTCTGCAGAACTGCCACTTAGCCACTTCCTGGATGTCAACACTGGAGAGAGTTTGTGAGGTAAAGGCAACCAAATATGCCCTCATCTCTAACCTCTGTGCATTCATGAGCTGATTCATGTTTGGTGACTCTGAGCAGGCACTGGGCCCAGATACAACCCACCCAGACTTCAGACTGTGGCTGACCAGCTACCCCTCGCCCACGTTTCCTGTAACGGTGCTCCAAAATGGAGTCAAGATGACCAATGAAGCTCCAAAGGGTCTCCGCTCCAACATCGCCCGCTCTTTTTTGATGGACCCTATCTCTGACCCTGAGTTCTTCAACAGCTCCAACAAGCCGGTCCGTTTGTGTGCAGGTTTGCTTCCACCCTCAGTATGGTATTTCTCTTAGAAGAGGCCTTACGTTTGTGTTTGTTCAACTTCCAGGCTGTGTTCAAGAAACTGCTGTATGGCTTGTGTTTCTTCCACGCACTGACCCAGGAAAGAAGGAAGTTTGGACCATTAGGGTGGAACATCCCATATGAGTTCAATGAGACGGACCTGCGGATCTCTGTGCAGCAGCTGCACATGTTCCTGGAACAGTATCAGGTATCTTCACTTAGAGATATGTGAGGGGTATTTTATTAAATAAGCCCTTAGTTAAAGCTAAAGAAGCGGGTCCTGCTCCACTCAAGTATTCCATTTCATGAGCCATTTTTCAAGCCCCTCTTGACATTTTTCCACAAACACTCCAGCACTCGTGGTTCTGCTGCAGCAGACATGAAGTGCTGAGGAGCTCTTTTTTGTGGGTGGTGACATTTTCAGCTTGTAAGTGAATGCTCCTCAGTGAATCTGTAAGTGAAATCCTCCTCTAGGAAATGCCACATTGGTCACAGCCTCACCCTTCATTGGGATCTTACACCAGTCTGAACAAAACATTCAGTCGGTTGATTGGTCTTCAGAACAGACTCAAAAGGAGGGAGATTAAAACCTAGACTGAATGTTTGCATGTGTTGAAGTCTGCTATACTTGTTGTTTCCCTGTTGGACTTACTGAATGTAGCTGCTGTCCTGTGTCTGCAGGAAGTCCCATTCGATGCCCTGCGCTATATGACTGGGGAGTGTAACTACGGAGGACGGGTCACTGATGACTGGGACAGACGAACCCTACGCACGATCCTCTCTGTCTTCTACACTTCACATATTATCGAGGACCCTGACTATAAGTTTGATGCCAGCGGGCTTTACTATGCACCACCTGAGGGCGATGTAAGTCAGAAAAATCAGCTGAGATCAGAATAGGTCCCTGCATGACCCACTCCCCTCTCCTGCAGGGCTGAACTGGTCAGACAAACTGGTCCATGTCTGTTAAAGGCATAGCTTTGCAACAAATTGTTTGTAGCTGAAATTTAAACAGGAGGTGCTGAAATGAGAGAGAAGTTACAGTCAGACTTTACAGCCATTACTGACTCGGGTATATGGGGTACGGGTACCTGTGATAAATAAAGTGTCATTAAAAGATCCCAGAGCTTCTCCTGGAGAAACCTTTACAGATCTAATCATGCTGACAAAGCTGGAACTGTGGACCTCATGTAGTATCACCATTTATGCAGTGGCCTCCAAAGATCCACACAGCCCTGGGAAAGCAGCAGGTTTTTGTGTTGAGACAAAGGTAAATTATTTTAAAGCTATTTTTAACATTTCTGTACAATTTAACTAAAAACAAATGCATGGAAAATCTAAAAATAAGAACAACCCAGTTGCATAAATAAACACGTTTTCATTCAATTGCCCGCTCTGCCGGCAACCATTCTCTAAATCAATCGTATTTTGAGGACATTTCTTGTCCACAGCCCTGTTTCAGTTCTGTCAAATTCAGTTCTGGATCTGGCTCCCAACAGTAACATTTTCTGCTGATGAAGTCATTGTTTTACTGATCTAGATGACTGCTTGATCTCCCAGTGGTGCTGAAAAGAAAAAGCTTCCTATCAGACTCTTGAAGGTTTTGGTTTAAAACTGACAGGTATTTGGAAGTATTCATATTTCCATCCACTTTTATAAAAACCTCAGACTATCTGAAGAATAGTAACCCCAGAACATGATGCGTCCTTCACCGTGTTTCACTGTTGGTGCGTTGTTCTTTTAGGTTAGATTCAGTGTTTGAGCGTTGTTTTTGTGTCCGTTTTGGTGTTACCTACCGGCCCAAAGTTCAAGTTTGGCTTCATCAGCAAATAACACGTTCTTCAACAGGGTTCTTTCAGACATACAGAGAAAACAACAGACTGTTATCACATGTGGAACTCAACCAGGGCTTGGTGGATTTTTCTGCAGCTCCTTCAGTGTTGCCGTTGGCCTCTTCACACCCTCCCTGTCAAGATTTAGTCTCATTTATTAATCAGTTTTGTAGAAAAAGCTGCTTTAACAATGTTTTAGTTGAAGGGTCTGCAAATTTATGCAACCAGGTTGGTGCAGCTTTTTATCTTGTTTTGTTCTTCCCCCTAACACATTTACTTGTTTTTTCTGTTAAATGGTACAGGTTAAATGACACATTACAGATAGGAAACAGTTTTAGATCATTTCTCAACATGTCATTTTTTTTACAAAAATAAAACCTGGCATTTGAACAGACGTGCAGAATCTTTAGAGCCACTCTAGTTTCAAGACTGAGCTGAGGTTTAAGCATTTTGGTAGATGTAAGAGTACAGCGTAGACATGTTAGAAAATCATTTAATGACCATCAGGTAAACAATGCTGCTGGCTGCGTCAGAGCTTTAAAAGCTCAATAAAACTGGAGTTTTTCAAGCAGCCATAGTTCCTGACCCAGAGTTCACACAAACTGTTGATGAGCTACCTTTAAAAAGTCATCAGCAGATAAAATGTGTGTAATAAGGCACAGCAGGCAGCCTCCGTCACTGAGGGCTGATGGATCTGTTAACACAGCGCAGTCTACAGCGAGCACCATTTTATTTGGCATTTTGTTTAGCGGTACTTCACCCCCCTCCAATCACATCTTTTATTCATGAAGTCACATTTACATATTCATTAAAACAAATGTCAGCAATCTTAGGAGCACAGTTGTTTTTCAGTGAGGGTTATTACTGCAGATGTTTTCTGTTACGTTAAAATGCCTTCTCAAAGTTAACCCCCGCTCCGCTCCTCTCTGCTCCCGTCTATGTTGCAGTACAACAGCTACTTAGAGTTTACAAAGTCGCTTCCTCTCAACCCGTCGCCAGAGATTTTTGGCATGAACGCGAACGCGGACATCACCAAGGATCAGGCCGAAACGCAGCTTCTGTTTGACAGCATCCTGCTCACACAGGTAGCTCCACACCCAAAGGTTAACCACCAGGGCCCTCCAGGGTTTAAATTAAATTTTGACTGTACCTAATACATCCATCTTTGATACCACACTGCATTGTTTACTCCAATGAGTTTGACACCTGAGCACAGGCAGGCAATCTCATGCAGTTTATTTAAATTTGTGATCATATTATTCAGCTGTAAATCTATAGTTCGTCTTTGATTTTACTTCTATTCTTTTTTAGGTTTATTGTTGTAAAATTGCTTCATCTGAATCTTTGTGTTCCCTCCTGATCATCATCTTGGCTTGCTACCACTTTTAAAGAGACTCTAAATGAAAACAATGACATCCATCCACTTATCATAGTCAAATATATTCAAACATCCCCACTAATATCTGGGCAAATGTCTCTTTGGAAGTTACACCTTGACCACATCCTTCTGGTAGCAATAAACAGGCTTCTGGCGTCATTCTGGCTGGATTTCTGACCATTCTTCTTGGTAGTATTGGTGGAGTTGTGTGCAGGACACAGCCAGTTTAGATTTAATCATAGTTCATACATTTTAATATGGTTGAGGTTAAAGCTTTTGGAAAGCGATTCCAGAAGCTTAATACTAACCGGCTTGAATCTTTCCAAAACTAGTTTTATTGTGTGAATCATTGTTCTGTTGGAACTCCAAACTGTTTCAATCATCTACTTCAAAAAAGTGGGAAGAATTTGGAGGTTAGTCCTCCTTCTTCATTTTTCCATCCACCTTAAAGCAATGCAGCAGTACTTCTAGCAGGGAAACAGACCCACAGCACTATGCTATCACCGCCATGCTTGACAGTTGGTAAAGTGTTCGTAGGATTAAAAGCCTCAACTTGATTTTTTCTTGTCATTTTGGTCAATTTCAATGTGTTGATGTTGGAGCAAGGGCTTCTTTCTTGGTCTTCACTCTCTCATTTCATGGTGATGGACATTGATACTTGTTCCATCAGTTTCCATTTCATGACAGTCTCGATCCTTGCTGGTTCCTGGGGTTGTTTCTCAACATCAAAAAAAATCTCCTTTCATCTGAGAGGGACCGTTTGGGTCAGATAGTGGGACCTAAAAAGATTCCCTCCCTTTCAGTGACCGATATGATAGTATTTTTGGAAGCATAGCAAAAAGGACAGATTTACAGATGGAGAATCCAAAACAAATTCCTCTTCTGTTGATGGTGTCAGAGACAGGATGTCAGCCAGGATGCCAAAGAGGTGAGCAGTTTTCTCTGCTCTTCTCTTGTCTTCTTATAGACAATATATTAATATTTCCAAAAACATGTTCAGACTGGTTTTGGAGTGGTTAGAGCACACTATCATTAGGCTTCTGGAATGGCCATCCCAAACTCTGGCGTCAACCTCATTATAAATTTATTATAATTTGATTGGAGCTGCTTAGTTTATTAAATTACAGTTGTCATTATTGTCCATAATATACTTGGCCTGTTAGCTAGATCTTCACTTCCAACTCTTGATGTATACCTTTAGTGACTCAGATGCTAACGCTCCTAAATGGTGGTTACAATGTGATGAAGGAAAAGACAGAAATGAGTCCATATACCATCATCATTGTTATCTCAATATTCAGCCATAATATCTCAGTAATGTTTTCCTGATATCATGCAGCCATATATATTCTTAAAGTAGTGTGAGTGCCGCAAAAAAACAGTCAGTTTAAATGAGCTTTGCCAATTCAGTCAAGAACAGTGGTCAAATATCCATGCAGAAATGTGCCAAAAGCTTCAGTTAAAATAATCATTTTACTCATCAGATGAATCATAAGTGGATGGAAACTTCTGACTGGAACTGAATTACATTATATTAAAATATACCACACACCACGGATTAAACCTAAATACAGGTCCTTCTCAAAATATTAGCATATTGTGATAAAGTTCATTATTTTCCATAATGTAATGATGAAAATGTAACATTCATATATTTTAGATTCATTGCACACTAACTGAAATATTTCAGGTCTTTTTTGTCTTAATACGGATGATTGTGGCATACAGCTCATGAAAACCCAAAATTCCTATCTCACAAAATTAGCATATTTCATCCGACCAATAAAAGAAAAGTGTTTTTAATACAAAAAACGTCAACCTTCAAATAATCATGTACAGTTATGCACTCAATACTTGGTCGGGAATCCTTTGGCAGAAATGACTGCTTCAATGCGGCGTGGCATGGAGGCAATCAGCCTGTGGCACTGCTGAGGTCTTATGGAGGCCCAGGATGCTTCGATAGCGGCCTTTAGCTCATCCAGAGTGTTGGGTCTTGAGTCTCTCAACGTTCTCTTCACAATATCCCACAGATTCTCTATGGGGTTCAGGTCAGGAGAGTTGGCAGGCCAATTGAACACAGTGATACCATGGTCAGTAAACCATTTACCAGTGGTTGTGGCACTGTGAGCAGGTGCCAGGTCGTGCTGAAAAATGAAATCTTCATCTCCATAAAGCTTTTCAGCAGATGGAAGCATGAGGTGCTCCAAAATCTCCTGATAGCTAGCTGCATTGACCCTGCCCTTGATAAAACACAGTGGACCAACACCAGCAGCTGACACGGCACCCCAGACCATCACTGACTGTGGATACTTGACACTGGACTTCTGGCATTTTGGCATTTCCTTCTCCCCAGTCTTCCTCCAGACTCTGGCACCTTGATTTCCGAATGACATGCAGAATTTGCTTTCATCCGAAAAAAGTACTTTGGACCACTGAGCAACAGTCCAGTGCTGCTTCTCTGTAGCCCAGGTCAGGTGCTTCTGCCGCTGTTTCTGGTTCAAAAGTGGCTTGACCTGGGGAATGCGGCACCTGTAGCCCATTTCCTGCACACGCCTGTGTACGGTGGCTCTGGATGTTTCTACTCCAGACTCAGTCCACTGCTTCCGCAGGTCCCCCAAGGTCTGGAATCGTCCCTTCTCCACATTCTTCCTCAGGGTCCGGTCACCTCTTCTCGTTGTGCAGCGTTTTCTGCCACACTTTTTCCTTCCCACAGACTTCCCACTGAGGTGCCTTGATACAGCACTCTGGGAACAGCCTATTCGTTCAGAAATTTCTTTCTGTGTCTTACCCTCTTGCTTGAGGGTGTCAATAGTGGCCTTCTGGACAGCAGTCAGGTCGGCAGTCTTACCCATGATTGGGGTTTTGAGTGATGAACCAGGCTGGGAGTTTTAAAGGCCTCAGGAATCTTTTGCAGGTGTTTAGAGTTAACTCGTTGATTCAGATGATTAGGTTCATAGCTCGTTTAGAGACCCTTTTAATGATATGCTAATTTTGTGAGATAGGGATTTTGGGTTTTCATGAGCTGTATGCCAAAATCATCCATATTAAGACAATAAAAGACCTAAAATATTTCAGTTAGTGTGCAATGAATCTAAAATATATGAATTTTAAATTTTCATCATTACATTATGGAAAATAATGAACTTTATCACAATATGCTAATATTTTGAGAAGGACCTGTATTTCAGCGGTACATACAGAGACCTTTTCAAGAGCTAAAAATATTTCCATCCTTGTTATGCAGCTATTTTTTGAGAGTGAACAGATGATCCGACTCCCAGTGACTGGTTGGATCCGTGTGATCCTGCATCATGATATCACAGCTCAGTTACTACATAGCTCAGTTCAACATTTACTCTGGGTTAGGTTGTTGGGGATCACACCTTCCAGTGCTGCTGCAAATCCAACGTAAAGGATTTTACATCAACACCTACTTGAAGATGTAAGAGGTGCTGCTCCTTCTGCACAGTTCAAACCGATTTATTTCTGCATTCGTGTATTTTCAGACACAGAGCTGTGTGTGTGTGTGTGTTTCTCAGCTCTGTACATACAGTAGCAGTTTATTTCCAAAGCTTCAAACTTTGCGGGCGACAGATAAATAGACAATTATCTCGACACGCATCATGACTCCTACATTTAAAGTTAAATTTAGAGCTCCACAGAGTCTGGAATTTATTCATTTTAATTCCAATCAACAAGATTAATATTGGCATCAGTCATGTGTGGACTTCATTAGCATCTAATATGCTCTCATCAGTCTCAATGATCGATAAACAGGGACACACTTAAACTGGATGAGGCAGCTATTTATCATTCTCCTACTGTAAACCCAGCACCATTAGCCAAAGATTATCCATTACTACTGGCTGAACATCATGTAGGTGAATGGTGCAAGTTGGAGTGAGAGGAAAGCGGAAGAATCACAGATTAGAGTGAATAATTATCGGCATGAATGAGCTTCAGAGTCGTTGATGAGAGTGTGTCAAATTGGGGTGTGGGAGAAATTGGACAGAAAATGTGAAGCCTTTCAGCTCCTGCTGTATGATTAGATCCTAACATTATATTTCTGCTGGAGCTGCAGCTCCAGCTGCAGTCTGCAAATAAAGAAGATAAAGTTAGAATTAAAGAGGAGCTGATAACATATCTACTGTCACTCTGTTTATTTTGAGATGTCTAATTTTAAATCAGTCATCATCAACATGATGAAATAAGAGTTAGACCTTCGTAACATCAATGCAGAAGAGCCTCTGAAAAGAAATGCATGATATGACACACGAGAGGCTGCAAATGATCATTTTCCCAAAAAACGATGAGCTGTCATTTTAATGAGAAGCCTCCATCTTCTGATTGCCGCTCTGTGTGTCTGATCAGTCCCGCTCTGCAGGCGGAGACGCCAAATCCTCTGATGACATGGTGTTTGAAGTGGCAGCTGATATCCTGAGCAAGCTGCCTGCAGACTTTGACTTGGAGGCCGCGCTGAGGCGCTTTCCTACCAACTACAACCAGAGCATGAACACGGTGCTGGTGCAGGAGATGGGCCGTTTCAACAACCTGCTCTGCACCATCCGGGAATCCTGCATCAACATTCAGAAGGCCCTAAAGGTAGATGCACACAGGGACTCCTACAAAGTAAGATGAACCTGTGATGTTTGATGTTCTCTGCAGCGGAGACATCTGTAATGCTTCATCTTTTCAGTCAGGGCTTGGTTTCAGGTTGTTAAACTTGGTGCTGCTGCAGTCAACTGTATTCTTTATCGCTTAGAAATTTACAACACCATATAAGACCAAATATTTCTTAATTCCATTAAAGGCGCTTTATATAAACAGTGGGTCCGAATCATTTAATCTTATTGATTTTACATTTGTGAACCTCAAAATCAATGTTTTCTCATTATTTCCCCACTTCTGCTGACTGGCTACAGACTAAATACTGGGAACAGCCTCAAAAATCAGATACTGTAAACACATTCACTCATCTACAATCAATTTCCTGTCAGTTAAACAAAGACAGCAGTAAAGGTTAGAGAAGGAGAAAGCATTATTTAGGTCAAATCTTCCTGGGATTTTACAGGGCCTGCTGCTGGGAGATGATCTGTGGACATGAACTTATGAGAAAACTAAGTTTTTAACCTAGTAAAAAAATGAACTCAGATGAAACATTCAATGAAAAATGTGAATTAAATGTGTTTCCTCCTGAAAGCTAGTTCAATCATTTTGTCAGCAGGAAGTTCACCCACACTTTTAGGTTCCTAGAACATACTAAGTTTAAAAAACAAAATCTTTGCTGCAGTTTGAGTTATCATAAATCATGTTTTGATGTCTAACAAGCTATTCAGGAGTCAGTGAAGAAGTGCAGATGGACAATGTTGGTAAAGGACCTTCTAGCTTGATGTCCTTCACATTGGACGAAGACCACACCACGACATTAATAATCAGACTGAATGTGGACGGTCTCTGCAGCGTCTTGCACAAAACCTTTGTTGTAAGGTTGAGGTGATTCATCATGATGGTGGCAACTTATCCAGAACATGTTTTCCACACTTGTGGAATAGGGCTCCTAGCTGAGAAGCCACAACACCTCCAGATGGTGCATAGGGCTGCAGATTTGGAAACGTAGGGAAGATGACCCTAAGTATTCACACAGAACCATGTAGGACCAGGTCAGTTTGGATTGCTTTTTTCCCTTGATAAATGGAATCATCATTTGAAAACTGCTTTTTCTATTTATTTAGCGTATTTGCCTAATATTTAATTTAGTTTAATGATCTAAAACATTTGTGACAAAATGTAGAATAAGCAATAAGGGGCAAATACTGTTTCCCACTCTGCATGGAGCTGGGTTATTGTGGCTTCTTAAATTTGAATATTTTTCCTTTAAACAGATTTGCTTGTTTTCCCATTAGAAATTCTACATATAAGGTAGAAACATTTAGAAATGAATTATCATGGTCTAATGCACTGCCTGGCCAAAAAAACATCACCACCTAGATTTAACTAAGCAGATAGGTACCAGCCTCCCACTGGATAATTACTGCGATTATGTTTCCACATCCCGCGGTCGTGGAAATGATGTCAGTCTGTTTCAGAAGGGTCAAATCATTGGCATGCATCAATCAGAGAAAACAAGGATATTGCAGAAACTACCGAAATTGGTTTAAGAACTGTCCAACGCATTATTAAAAACTGGAAGGATAGTGGGGACCCATCGTCTTCAAGGAAAAATGTGGCTGGAAACAAATCGTGATCAGTGATCACTTAAACGTTTGGTGAAATCAAATCGAAGACAAACAACAGTAGAACTCCAGGCTGTTTAGTAGTGAAAGTAAGAGCATTTCCATACGCACAATGCGAAGGGAACTCAAGGGATTGGGACTGAACAGTTGTGAAGCCTAAAGAAAACCACTAATCAGTGAGGCTAACTGGAAAAAAAGGCTTCAGTTTGCTAGGGAGCATAAAGATTGGACTCTGGAGCAATGGAAGAAAGTCATATGGTCTGATAAGTCCAGATTTACCCTGTTCCAGAGTGATGGACCCATCATGCCTGGTGTCTACTGTACCAGCCTGTGGGGCAGTGCTATGATCTGGGGTTGCTGCAGGTGGTCAGGTCTGGGTTCAACAACAGTATGTGTTCAAAGAATGATGTCAGCTGACTACCTGAATATACTGAATGACCAGGTTATTCCATCAATGGACTTTTTGTCTTTCCTGATGGCACGGGCATATTCCAAGATGACAATGCCAGGATTCATCGGGCTCCAATTGGTAAAGAGTGGTTCAGGGAGCATGAGACATCATTCTCACACATGGATAGGCCGCCCCAGAGTCCAGGCCTTAACCTCATTGAGAATCTTTGGGATATGCTGGAGAAGGATTTGACTTTACCATCATCGATACAAGATCTTGGTGAAAAATGAATGCAACACTGGGTGGAAATAAATCCTGTGACATTGCAGAAGCTTACCGAAACAATGACACAGCGAATGCGTGCCGTAATCAAAGCTAAAGGTGGTTCAACGAAATATTAGACGTGTGACCTTTTTTTATTTTGGTGGCGATTTTTCTTTTTTTGGCCAGGCAGTATATTTTACTACAAAGTGAAACAGTGATAAAAAAACAAACCTTTTAATTTAACAGAGATGTGCACTCGAGAGAGAGAGCCTCTGTAGGACGGCAGGGACAGCAGCAGGAAGAACCAACGTGCCAAGTCCTTAAAGTGCAGTGAAATTAGGTTTTCCAGATTTTCTATGATCTAACAATCAGTCGGTCTCAGAGGTCCTGGAGATCATAGAAAGGTCCTACTCTGGTCTGGAGGATAAAATCTCTTACATTTGTACATGGCTTAAACCATACCAAAACAATGACAAAACTGTAATTATGTAGCAGTTTAAATCAACAGCAGCTGTAGCAAATAAAATGCAAATAGAACAGTAATATATTCCCTCTCTTCCCTTTTTTCCTCAGTCTGTGGTTCTTCAAAGCACAGTGGTTTATATAGCTGGGTATTTACCCTCTGTCTGGTCACTAATGCAGAACAAGCAGGAGAACAGCATGAGAAAAGAAAGCTCCTGGAAAGCTAAAGCTGGGATTTCAGGCCAGAGCAGGTTTCTAAAATTTTCCAAAACCAAAAATATTTTGGTACAGAAATGATTTTCATACACAGTGATGGAACATACAGAGAAAGGAGAGCTGTAGGAAGGTTATAATCTTTTACTTTTTACACACTGATCATACATACCATCAGGATTACTGACAGGTGAGGTGAGTAACCCCCCCACTTTTCTCCTGAGAGAACTCACTTCTTACATGCATGGATCAGATTGATAGATCCAGACATTATAACAAAAAGTTACAGACATTATTGCAGAAATATTCCGATGATCCAATAGATCCATGATGGATCGAATGCTGAGTGAAGGAAAGTTATGGATAGATTTTTGGTGGACTGTGAAAGGAATGACCTCATCATAAATGTGAAAATGATGATATTGTTTTCAGTTTATAGTTTTCTGCCTCTGTATAAAAATGGCCGACCCTACAAAGAAATCAGACTATTATAAAAAAGCTGATTATTGCTTAATAAACAGAAAGCACCGCCAGCCTTCTGCTCACCACAGTCATCTCTCTGCCGATAATAAGCAACATCTGTCCTGTTGGGAATGAAAGGTGAAAAATCCTCATCAGGTTTGCTTGTTTGTCACGTCGGGTTATTATGTGCTGATTGTGGTTGGATTGCATCATTCATTTTGTGTGAATATTTCAGCATCTTTGATTATAATAAGCATATTGTTCAAAGGTCACTAAGAACTGACAGCTGCTCACATATATTAACTAATTGAATGTGATCCATCATCTTAATAAGGCCTTTTATTTGCTTTCTTTCTGACAATCAAAATGTCTCAAAATGTACGAAATAAAGATTTCAGGCTTCCACAACAGATGATGCATTAAATACCAGTTGATATGTGAGAGTTATGTTATTAAAGAGCCAGCAGAATGTCATCATGGTGTTCATCAAAATGTCTACCTTGTTAATTACACAACGCTTATATATGAAAAGCTTCTTCATTGTATTTAGCAAGCCATGTTTCCTCTCTGCTGATGAACACAATCCTCAACAGGCATCCATTAGAGTCAAAGTCAGGAAGTGAAAAATCACTCCCAGCAGTCTGTCACTGATGAAGACCAGCTTCATCTTCTCTCAGATTTGACTGATGAAACATTTTCATTAATCTTCTTATTAATGTTTTGGTGAATATTAACATTAACAGTGAACAGTTCTGGTCAGAGGTGCATCACAGTTATAATCATGAATGTTGTATTCATTTGGCATTTTTCTACAACATATGAATGCAATGAATGAATGTGGATTTTCTCTTTTGCAACAGGGTCAAAATATTATATTATATTATAATTTGGTTATATGTCTAATAGCAAGTTGCGCATCAATCATTAAGAAATGTCTGGCATCGTTCTGGCTGATATTTAATCACTCTTCATGCCAGAATTGTTAGAGGTTCAGGTAAACAGGGCCAGCTTTTAATCATGGTCCATAAATTTCCAACAGGACTGAGGTCAAAGGTTAAGGAAAGACATTTCCAGAACCTTAATGCTAGTATCCGACCAAAGTCAAGGAAATAATCCTGTCAGTTTTTTAAGTTCAGCAAATTATTAAAGCATTACTCATAAGGCTGATATAAACAAAATCTGAGTGATCGGTAACAACATTTCTGACAGATTCTGTTGCAGCTTTTATGCAGAATGCTTTAAATTAAAAACATAAAATTGTGAGCTTTAGCTGAAAAAATCCCCTCATTGAAAATGTAACCAACAGTCCACCTTAGAAAGAAATCTTTCTTCAGTAGAAGTTTTTATTCAAAAGATGAAAAAATTAATAAATAAAAAGTGCAATTTCTAAGAATTCAAGTTCAAGTTTTCTTTTGATAATCAATCAGTAGCTAAATGCTGAAAAATATTGAGCTTTGAAAAACTTTAGCAGCATTAAGTTCAGCTTTTGGCTTACCACTTACATCATAAACCTTATCTGCAGAAATGAATGGAAGAACTGAGCCTGTTTTACTCCTGATGAGAGCCTTAAGGTCTGGAGGTATATTAGACACTGGAACCTTTAGGACGAGCTCAATGTTCTGCCTGTTTCTGTGTTTTATCCTCAGCTGAACTAGAACTGAAAGCCTCTTACAAGACAAAGATTTCTGCTCCTCACAGTTCAGCACCAGAACCAAGAGAGTCCTAAACTCGGTGAATTTCAGCCAACGGTCTCATGATAGCAGCTCACTCTTTGTTGCTTGGCAACATGATCATGTCTGTGTGGATGTGTCTTCATCTATTTTGTTCTCAGATTAATAATATGACACATAATATCTGTAGTTTGACACAAACTTTGCATGTGAAGTGATGGGTGTCAACTTGCATTACATGGCATTATCTCCACCTACTGCAAGCAGTGTTTACATACAAGATACAACTAATTCCTTTCTTGGCATTTGTTTGTCCACAACTCACTAAAACGGGCCAGTGACCCACTTTTGATTCTGGACCCACCACTGATCTCTGACAGGGTTGACCAACTGAATTATTTTAATCATTGTTCTGCATGTCTTAGATGTCTTCCTCTCCAACACAGGTGAAACTGCCAGGTCTCAGCTAAATGTCATTATGGTGACATAATGACAATAAAGAATCTCAAATCTTCAATGAAATACCTTAATTACCTCCTTAACATATCATCAGGTTCTGCAAGATTCTGATTCTGGTGTGTTGGACCAGACAAACATCTAAAGCATGCAGGACACCGGGTCCTGAGGGATGGAGTTGTCCACCACTGATAACAGCTGTTGATTTGAGGTGAAGTTGAAGAATGTGAAGGCAGTCCTCATTCTTCATTTTTCTTTGCACTTCATGCAATGCAGCCCCACAGGATGATGCTGCCACTACCATGGTTAACAGATGGTGCAGTGTTCTTTTGGATTAAAAGCCTAACTTTGACTACAAACATTCTTCTCGATATTGTGACCAGACGGCCCGATCTTTGTCTCATCTGACCAACAAACTTTATCCCAGAAAACATGTAGCTTGTCCTTTTGGAAGGCTGGAGATTTTAGTCTAGCTTGAAAGTGTGGATTTCAAAGCAGGAGCCTCTTTCTTGGTCAGCATCTTCTCAGTCCATGATGCTGTTAAACAGTTGTGAGTGTGGATGCTGACTAATGTTAGAACAGTCTCCTGTTCATGGTAGGCTTGAGCCTTGGTGGTTCCTGGGTTGCAACCTCCTCATGGACAACAAACCCAATATAAGTAGAGATGCATAAATTTAAACGTGTCCTCAATTATTGTTTTTAATATAATCATCATTCTGCCCTGGAAAATAGAACAGTACAAATAAATCATTCACTGATTTCATTTTTCACTTTTAATGAATTTCGCCAAATTCATTAAAAGTTCCTGTCGATGATGAGTGAATAGGAACTCCTCAGCAGAACTGTATCCTCATATATCTCTGTGTCCTCATGCAGGGTCTGGTGGTGATGTCAGCAGAGCTGGAGGAAGTCGTCAGCAGCATCTTGAAGGGTCGTATCCCCGGCATGTGGATGAAGAAGTCATACCCCAGCCTGAAACCACTAGGAAGCTTTGTCAATGACTTCCTCCAGCGACTCCAGTTCTTACAGGTGCCTAAACACTCACAGGTTCTTCCAAGCTGTTAACATGAAGGTTGTTTTTTGGAGAAGAGAGATCCTGAAGATGTTGTGATATCAGCATAAACAGGTGACCTCAGGGCATCAGCAGAGACAGAACCTTTTCCATGTGTTAATAATGAAAGAAGAACAGCAGTGCTGCATGAGGTGCGGGTCTCTGGAAACAGTGTTCTTTCATATTTACAATAGGTATTCTTCTGATTTTCTGTAAATCGGAAGATGCTTTGTCACATGAACTGAGCTGAACCTGCTTCAGGATGCACCACATTAGCTGTTATAAAAGAGCTTTGTGTCCTGGGGCAGGGAAATTACCACCCACAGCCATCTGAAAACAGGGAACAATTACAGGGAGCCACATGACCGGGACAATACTGGTTCATCAGGCAGTTCGGCACATTCCCACAGCAGAAATACTTTATGTCAGAGCTCATTACAGTGAAAGGAACCCTGTGTGTGAGTGGAATGTCTGTGTGACTCCTGACCGGCTGAACTGCAGAGTCACAAGTTTCTTACCTCAGAAATAACAGCTGTCAGGAACATTAAGATCAGAGCATCAGGATCCCTCTGCCTCAGCTGACCGTGAGAGACGGAGCTGCTTCAGACGTTTATAAATGGGTTCCCGTCACTGTGCTTCGCTGCAACACTGCACAGATGTTTCAGAAAACCAGATAAACCTTGTTTAGTTTGTTTACAGAACACAGATCAACTCCACTTCCACTCTGAGATGGAGCATAACACACAAATGGAGTTTTATCGGCCCATCACATCGCTTTGCACATGGAGGATATGCAGGTGTCCCTTTTGGTTTTCATCACAGGAGCTTGTTTCACATTCCATAGCATGATGAACACAATAAGTTGGGACGTTCTCTAAGCACGAAGACTCAGGACAGAAAACAATGACCAAATAGTGTGTTAGAATACTTTCCATCCAAAGAACCAGACTTTACTGAAATCCTTTTGATCAAACTTTTAGTACAGTAAAAAGCTCCTGAAATCAAACTATGAACCAGCGTTGGTTCCACTAGGAGCACCTTATGAAAACCATGATTTCCATTTATCTTTTGAAAAATACTCATTTTCCATTTCTGTTCTGTTGATCCTGCAGATAAAAGCTCAGCAACACAGTTTTAACAGACTTAACATTGACTTTTTCCTTCAACAAAATGATTCTCAAAGAGACCTGCAGTAGCTGGGTTAAATAAAAGGAGCAGAAGCATCTCATGGGTTCTGCATCAGGTCAAAGACAGACATATGGACTTTGTAGTCTGTCGCAAAAGTGACATAAATTCTCCTTGGTCACGGCTTCATACACTTAAAGCATAAATTACCATTAGAATTCAATGAGAACTATTCATACAACGAATAGCTGAAGAGTCATTTAAAGGTTAGGGGACTATGATGGCTTGTTGAGAAGCGTTATTGCAGATAAACAATTTTTTGAAAATTGCTTTTTCTGGGGGCTGCACGGTGGCGCAGTTGATAGCATTGTTGCCTTGCAGCAAGAAGGTCCTGGGTTCAATTCCCAGCCTGGGGTCTTTCTGCATGGAGTTTGCATGTTCTCCCTGTGCATGCGTGGGTTCCCACCGGTTACTCTGGCTTCCTCCCACAGTCTAAAGACATGCCTGTTAGGTTAATTGGTAACTCTAAATTGCCCTTAGGTGTATAAATGTGTGCTTGGTTGTTTGTGTGTTGCCCTGCGATGGACTGGCGACCTGTCCAGGGTGTACCCTGCCTCTCACCCATAGACTGCTGGAGATAGGCACCAGCTTCCCCGCGACCCACTATGGAATAAGCGGTAGAAAATGACTGACTGACTGACTGCTTTTTCTGGCAAGAGGAGCTTTGTATTTCCTTCCAAAGGAAAGAAGCGGTGAGTGGGATGTGAATGGTCTGCCACAGACATTATACAGCTAACCTGTCAGATATATGATTTATATAGGTAAATATGCTAAATTTGCCTTTATGTGTGCCCTGCTTCATTCTGAGAGTCAGCAGGCTTCAGCTACCAATGGGTACACGTTATTCACCTTTGGGAAATCACTATTGACAGGCTGGAATGGGAATTATTGCAAGAGGAGCTGATGTTGAAATCCTAAAGAACTGCGACTTTTTGCTCCTTAGGATGAAAGTCTAAAGAAATGCTGAGAAGTGTGAGACTTTTAGAGTACTGAACTTCATCCTCAGATTATCCTTAACAGGAAGAAACAAACAGGACAGTGACACAAAGATAACAACAGTTTGATGTGTTCTGATGGTCCAGTACACACTACAGTATACCCCCTTCAGTCCAGTACGCACAAAGTACCTTCTCCGGCCGCTTTATTAAGTACACATGTTCAATAACTTTCTAATACTAATAGCACCTCTGCTAGCATGACGGCTTGTTGGTACCAGACTGCTACAGGTCTGAGTATTTCAGAAACTCCTACCGTGGTAAATGGCCCGCACTTGTATGGTGCTTTATTAGGTGCCCAGAAACCCCAAAGAATTTTACACACCCATTCACACACACTTTCACACACTGACAGTGGTAGGCTACATTGTAGCTACAGCTCCCCTCTGGCAGACTGACAGAAGTGAGGCTGCCATACAATTGGCTCCACTGGGCCCTCTAACCACCATCAGCAGGCAAAGCAGGTGAAATGTCTTGGCCAAGGACACAACGACTGAGCTGTATGGGGGGGACATGCCTTGTTGATGTCAGAGGTCAGGGGATAATGGGCAGACTGGTTCCAGATGATACAAAAGCAACAGGAGCTCAAACAACCCCTGTCTACAACC